>NC_050189.1:7696319-7718819 GCF_008315115.2 Sander lucioperca
TTTTCGGCCATTCTGTCACTCTGTCCTTTTCTTTATTCTTTACTCTTCTGAAGTGTCATTGTACACACAGAGTGATTTATAACCACTAAAGAACGTATTCACGGAATTAAAAAGGTTCATTGTGATTCAAGGACATTGAAGAATACAAATAGTCCTGCTTATTTCCTGCTATTTGTGTTGCATTGATTCCAGCCCTGATAGACTTGCTGCAGGGTGTAGCTGGGTACCATGGTGGAGACGCCTGTGTCTTAAGTGATTGTTGGTGTGTCTAATGCTGTCTAAACAGAGCAGGGCAGCCCCTCCCTGGCTGCAGAGCCAAGATAGGCCCAGTTTAGACTACCAGGCAGGAAAAAGGCTTACTGCTGACTGTCTGGATACGTCTGATTCAAGTGAAGCCCAAGGGATTGCCCGTGAAGTGTTGGGTGTGAGACTGTGTGTGTTTGTGTGCGGGAAGAAGGATGAATTGCAGCGGTGTGTCTGCCTCCCAAGAGAGTGCTTCAGTGTCTTTGAGTGCGTACGGGATCAGTTGCAAAACACGCTACATAGTCGGTGATTGAGTGGACAGATATCACTGCACAGTTCCACATTGAAGCACTTTCAGCTTCAACAGGAACTGGCATGACCAGACCATGCTATAAAACAACACCGGAGAATCAAAATTAGCCGGCTTTTGTCTAATACATAATTCAGGATCTATTGGATGTTTGAAGTCTTTACATTTACTGCAACATTTCATTACATTAGTCATGTTATTGCTAGAAAGTCCCCTAATTAACTTTCTGTAGCACTATTCCACACATTTTCCCCTCATGTACTCATTTATTATTTAGAAAATAATCAAACCACATCAATAACCACATCCCATATCCTCTCCCTCTCCTTCAGACACATAAAGCATACCAAAAAGAAGGTGAATCTGCACTTATACAGACATCACTGCTCCATATATACATGAATCATAAATGTTACTTCATTGATGAACAAGTGAAAAGTTACTATTAGACCTTAAAGCTGCACTAATCAATGTTTTTATAATAACACTGAATCAAATTACTTTTTGATCCATTTACTCTCGCCACTCTCAACCTTGTTGACTCCCAAATGAATGCTAATGTTGCTCTGTCTGCTGGAAGTGTGAGTTTGCAATTATTTGCTAACATGTTCACTATAACAACTTCAAAAGGCAATAATGTATGAATGTGTTGTTCTCAACTATATTCTGGAGCTCAGAAAAGTCAAAAACTACCAACGAGTTTGGTGATTTCATGTTTTCAGATAACTTGAAGAATTACATGTTGCTCCATGAGTTGAGAAAATTCCTTATATTCATCTAAAACCACTCACAGAACCCATTGAAGTATCTCAAAATGTCATATTTATAGGCTACATTTTTGTAATTGGTAGACAGATAAAAAAGGACATTAACCATACAACAATAATGATCAAACAGGCAGCAAGCTAGCTCTTTGCTAATCTATTTATTGTGTAAATTACTGCATGTTAGCTCCAAAGCTAGTGTACTTGTAGGGCTATTTATTTATTTATTTATATATATATATATATATATATATATATATATATACGAGCATAAGTAAGAATGAATTTAACCTTTATTTATCCAGAGAAACTTCACTGGACTAGTTGGGGTCAAGGTTCGTTCTCAAGGGAACCCTCGCTGTCCCCTCTCCTAAATCCAATGTACTGCACTACACACTCATTTCACACATTTAAGTAATGATAGTACATGGTTTTAAATAGGCTTTGTGTGTGTGTGTGTGTGCGTGTGTGTTTGGGAACATTCAGTACTTCTGTTCCCGTTCTGATGTCTGGTTATTTTTAGCCGTGTTCTCTCAGGAGCCTTTGGCAGGGTTCAACTGCTTGTTTTTATTCCCAGAGTCTACCTGTGTGCATGTACGTCTGTCTCCCTGCCTCCATTGGTGTCACTCTCTTTTTCTGTCAGAAGCCGGTAGACGATCCCCGAAGACATGTGTGCAGAGACTTGCACGCAAAGACTTCCATCCTATTCACATGACAACATTTCCCGAATCCCCCCATGAAAACATGGCAGTTGGAGACGAGAGAGTTCTTCTGTCCCTAATTCTCTATATGTGTGTGTGTGTGTGTGTGTGTGTGTGTGTGTGTGTGTGTGTGTGTGTGTGTGACTAAGAGAGACGGAGAAACCACTCCTATTTAAGACCTCAAGGGGAGAATTAAAGCAGTCTATTAGTAGACCAACTTCTGGTGACACTTTGTCTTAGTTTCTACACTCTGCCTCCTCGTCTTAATCCTTTTTTTTCCCTCGCCCTCTCTTTATTTCTTCTGCTCCATCCTTCCACCTTTCCTCCCCGTCGTCCCATTGCATTTTCTGTTCAGATTCTGATGCCTAAACTCTTGAGTTTTGGCAGATATCGAGCACTAATGCTGAATTTAAAATCTAGCTGCTTTGCTGCTTGAAGTCATTCTTCTGTGTATAAAATAGGGCTGCATGATTTGAATAAAAGGTCATATTGCGATTTACAATACTGGGATAACCACACCGTCACTTCATGACTTCAAGTGGAGACTTTGATACACCAGCCTTCTTTTTTCGCTTGTACACATTTTAATCATGTTGTAGCTAACTGAAAATGATGGTGAATTGGTTATTTATCTGGGCTGAAAAATGCCCGTCACGATTTCATCATGTCATCAGATTGCTCATTTTTCAGTCCCAAATCCAAAGTTGTTCAGTTAACGCATCACATAAGACAAAGAAACTCCTGAGAAGCTGGAACTATAGAATCTTCTTGCATGAATATGCAGCGATTATCAAAATAGTTCCTATGCTTTATATTCTTACATTTATCGACAGCTCTAGTTGTAGGAAAACGTTTCTAAATTGCGTGGCTATCATTTCATTCACAACAGTGATTAAGCAATAGTATACTGGATTCGTCAAATCTGACCGAACCAATCCAATTTTTTTGTAATGTCCATATCAGTAGCCTACTGTACTCTCTTCTTCTGTACCTCGTTCCATGTCCACACTCAGGTGGAGAAAAATGAATATACCATTTTACATGTGAATATGACTTCTGTCCAACCAAGCATTCTCAGATAATCCAGAGAGTCTGGGTCGGTGTTCTATAATTTCTTTTATCGTAGCTGAGTATGCAATTTAGTGGTTCTCTTTGACACATTTTCTGTTTCTGTTATCAGCTAACTGACAACAACGTGAATGAAATTAAATTTCGTCTAGCCTACATAAGATAAAAGAAACTTTTTTTCTAACACATTTTCAGCTCATTTTCACAAAGTTCTCCACTCTAAAGTGGCACTACACAAAAACACAAAACAATTTGTTCATTCTGTTCCCTCCTCTCCATGATAGCTTTTTTTTTTTTTTTTTTTGTCTTTTAACAGCGGAAAACACAATTAAGTTGTCATTGCCATTTTTTCAGTTTCTTTTATTGAACAACTGCAATGAGAATAGAACAGAATAGATTGTTTGCGACTCGTAAATGCTACCTGTTGATTTTGCTGCTGTGGCCGAAGACAGTCAAATTACTGTTTTATTCCAGAGAAGCCGTCTGACAATATAAACATTATACAGATCAATGATAAAACCTCTATTGTGTCTTCGATTGCATTGGCAGCAAGGTGAGCGATCATAGAAAGAATTGGATGGGACAGACGTGTACTGCATCATGTAGGAAAAGCTTTGTTTTCCCTGTCAACACCAACAACAGTTTTCATATCCATCCACTCTTTATAGAGTGTTTACAGAAAGCACTGTTAGTTAGCGTTCAGTGTGATTTGTAAAGCCAAAAAAGGAAGAAAAAGATGGGTTTTTTTTCAAATTTAGCAGGCTTAGAAGTCTTACAATTCTTCACAGCTCTCTCCACCTCCTATCAGAAGGATTTGAGAGGGGAAGAAAGAGGGAGGGAGGGGTGGACAGGGAATCCTCTTTTGAAGCAAACCCTGTCTACAGTCCCTAACACAGAAACAGACAGAGGAGAGAAGGAGATTACTAGTACATGCCAGACAAGGTGCTGATACTGCGGAGCGTTAATCTTTAACAGATTGGGGCTGCACTCCTGTGTCTGGCTTTTCAGCTGTGTGGTGTCTGTTAATGTGTACGCACGGCGCCCTGTTACTCAGTACACAGTCAGAATGAAGGTCAGTCAACTCTGCGGCGGTACCCTTGCTCAGTTAGCAGTGTTATTAAACCTTCATAATCTCAATTCCCTGTGGAGTGATCAGAGCCGCAGGGTGGTCGAGCAGTTAGAGACGTCGTCCTTCAACTGAATGGCCAACATTCAAGCCTTCTCGTTGGCAGTGTCCTTCAGTAAGACATTGAATCCCCACAAGCAACAGAGGTGTTGTTCTGTTGTGTAGTTGACCTCTGACCTCGTTTTGAGAGACGAAACCAGAAAGAGAAAATTCCCTTGAGACAACAACAAAGAATTGTATTAGTTAAGTTCGGTTTCTTTAACTTTTTTTTATGGCGGTAACCGCAACAGTTTAAATGGCTTCACAAAGTTGTGCGGTACAAAAAAAAAAATCAATACCGCGACATCCCTACATATGACCACATTCTTTCTGACTCAAGCTATAAAGTGGTTTGGCCTAGCTAACAGATGTTTCCAGGCTGCATGTTGTCCAAAAATGGATGAAATCACCTTCTCGGGGCAATGAGGTTGAGCAAAGTGAGAAACTACTAAATGAAGAAAATAACGGACGTTGTTGTATCTTCTTGCTGCTAGGACAGCATTGTTTTCAGGAAGGTCACAACGTTAATGATTACATTGACAGTCATGTGTTCCTTCAAAGTATTTTGACAGAGTTGTCAACATACTGTCTTCAGAAGAATCTCTCTTAAATGTGTCTTAAAAAGTCTTCGCGATTAGTCCAGATATGTTCTCTGCGGAGCCATGTCGTTAGGAATCCCAGCTATGTGAGCCTGGCCTTCCCTTGGTGGTCTCTGAGGGGACAAACTGTGTAAAGCACACAAAGCAAGGCACTGATGTCCCGTCATGCCCGACCAAGGCTTCAAAAGATGTCAAGACAGGATTGAGAAAATGGTTGCAGGCCTGGTCATAAGGGTTAATCCACTTCAGACCTCTATCCCACCAGGAGGTATTGTTGAATTATCCAGATCCCACTTTCCAGATCTTGGTGTTGAAACTGATTGTGAAGTCCACTGATAGTAGCTTGCAAGATACCGGTCCATACCGACTGATACCAGCTTTAAATGCTACAGCCAGACAGATTTTTTTCATCTGCATCAGGCAGTTAGGTAGGTTCCAATAGAAAAGCTCTAAATACCTTTTGAACACCACCTGTCCTGCACGAAACACAGTAAGTGACTAGCTGGTGAACATAGGGGAGCATTTAGCAGCTAAAGAGATGAAAGTTGATGAAGAGCAAAACGGAGCTAAAAGGAGAGTGAATATCAGACTTACAATTGTCATTTGGATGGAAACATGACCCCGAATGAATGTTAATGTTTCTCTGTGGCAACTGTTAATAGGTTTGCCACATCAACCGCTTAATAATTTAGTTATTAATAGTGTTGTGTTTTTGCTGACGTTAAATGGCCAAAACAATAGTTATTAAAGGTTTAACTTGATGCACATTTTAAGCAATTTTCCCAATAGGGTTTTGGTCATGTTAATAAACAAAATGATCAATTAATGAATAAAAACCTGTCAAATGAAAAAACAAACAAAAAAAACATGATTTTCCTCTATGAAAGCTTTATTCAAACAATATGATATTGTTTGAATAATCTGCAGATCAGAAGAGATAAAGAAGAAGATGGTGTGGGTGTGGGTGGGTCGATATGGGAAGACCCGAAAGCAGAGCCCAGATAGAAGGTAGCCAGATATGATCTCTGTCTCCTCCTCCTGCCTTTCTTCCTCTGCTCTGATCTGACCACTTGCTTTCACTCACTCACTCACTCACTCACTCACTCACTCACTCACTCAAACAAACAGGAACTCCCTCAAGTTCAGGTTAAATATACTTACTGGCACACAATAACAATGTTACAAAATATTGATAGATTTTCTCTAGGTTTATTGCATCAAATGGTACCAAGCACACACTTCCTCATCAGATTCTGATCCTGAGCTCTTACACTGGTTACTGGTCCCTTGGTACCAGGAAGTCTCTGCTCTATTGTGGTTCAATCAAGAGCCCACAGAGATCAACAGATGACCAGTAACAATGGAGCTCAGATCAGAGAGGGACAGAGAAGCTTACTGTTGGGAATGAGATCACATTTACTCAGCAGCCATTCCTCCCACATGTGTGTTAGGTTGTCACAATGGACATTTCTTGTACAATGCAGCAACAGTCAGACAAGCTAAACAGATAAGGAAAAACTAAATGTAAGAGAGAGAAGAAGGCCTACAGAAGAAAGGAAGAAGAAAAAATAAAGCCATTTTCACGATAAATTAATCAATAAATGTCAGAAAATAGTGAAAAGTGCCTGTCATAAGTTCCCTGCACCCACGTTGACGTACTCAAATTGCTTGTTTTATCTGAATTTAATCCGATATTATGAATTGATCAATCATTTGCTAATACATTGTTTCATTCCTAAAAGGCACTATCTAAGAACTACAATATGTATATTTAGTGCTAAGCAATGAAGTGATCATCTTAAAGGATTGGTTCAACATTTTTGGAAAATTGTCCTATTGCGCTTTATTGCTGACATTTGAATAAGAAGATTGACACGACTCTCGTATCTGTATGCTAAATATGAAGCTAGCAGGTAGCTAGCTTAGCATGAAGACTGGAAGCAGGGAGAAACAGCACTTTTGACATTTCTATTTGTGTACCGATAAAATCTGGCTGCTGGCTGTAGCTTCATATTTCTTGAGTGGTGTTGATTTCATAAGTTTTATTAGATTTCAATAAGTGGATTTCCCAAAATGTTTTTCAAATTTTTTTCAAAGTCTGATCACATTGAAATTATGTGATTTCTTAATACACAGCTCTGTTGCAACCTATAAACACATTGTACATGAGAACGGACAAAATGAGATATGAAATACAGGAATTATAATCCAGAATCTATCAGTTTTCAAATTTGCCAGTCCCAAGGGAAAAATCACAACATTTTGTTCGTAGGTAAATGATATCTAATATGGAAATGTCATCATTGTACTTCATAAATTGTCATATTGGGAACATTTATTCAGCCTCACACCTAATAGCATGTTGGGATGTGAACACACCAACTTGCAGTGTGCACTCGTCATCTGAATAACACTGTCATACTCAAAATAACCACACATCTGAATTAATGCAGTCTGATTGTTTAATATGTCTGGTTACAAAAGCCATGTTGAGTAAAATGATTATTGTATAAGATTATCCGCCATATTGCACAGCCTCATACAGTAATAGGTTAACCTTATGCTAGTCTATATCCTTGACGTTCCACTTCCGGGATTGCTCCGTTGCCGACGGAAATTCCGCCAGATTTCACTCATTTAGGCCTCCTTTATGTTGGCATTTTAAATCGATTTATGAGGACTATAGTTAACCTTTTCTCAGATCTCTGCAGGGTAAATCCAGACAGTCTTCTTATGCACAACTAAAACAACTTTTGAACGTACACAACAAACAAGTTCCTTCCTGAGGCTATTTTGCAGCGGCGCCGCGGCTTTTCCCGGTGCTCAGCGCTGCCCAAGACGATTGGGATTGGTTTAAAGAAATGCCAGTAAACTTGAGCACATTTTTTTTTTTTTTTCCCAACCTGGAATGCTGTGTGGACTAGCCAGACCCTCCTCCGCAGCGCTGCGGTGGAGGAAGGTCTGGCAAAGCGAGACTATCCTTATGCAGAATAGACCAATTCTATCCAAACAGTCAAGTTCCCACCAAGACCATTTGACTTCAGCTTTCAATGTATACTTGTAGTGAAGATAGACTTTTGACATTGTTATATTTTCTCCTACAATGAGCTTCAGTTCTCTGTTGTTAAACTACCTTGTAATATGTCTGTTTCAATTAGCCGGGTCAGAATCCTTGTGCAGCTTTTGTGCAGGTAATTGCTCGCAGGGCGTTGACGTGTCGGCCAGAGCCTTGCTGTCGAGGATTGTTGACGACTGAATCTTGTGTATTTTTCATTTTTTGGTCTGAATAATTGCTCAGGGTTTGCTTTGGGGAAAAAAACACACCCTCTGACCTGTTTCTGCTGTGTACCATGTCAAGAAAGAGAGGAAAGATAAAACGAGGCGAGGAGGCTTGTTGAGCTGTGTGGATTCCTGCAAATTGTCCGGATGAAGAGACACTCATGCCTCTCGTGTCTCATTATCTATTTCTCCTTTCCCTCTATTCTTGGTCACTCATGGTTTTCTCTTTGTCCCTCCATGTTTGACTCATATCTTACCTCATTTCTCTCTCTTTCCCCTTTCTGTTCTCTTTACCCCTACCCTCCATTTTTCTGTGCCATATGTATGCCTCAATCGCTTTCCCTTGTTCTCCCCCTGCTCTGGGATCAGTGGCATCTAATGCTTTCCACCCTTAATTCCCGATTAAGTCAGCACATGTAGCCTCTTTACATTATCACTCGTGCACATACACACTCGTGCACGCGTGTTCCCCACAGACCTAATCAGTCCTTCTCTTAGTTCTCTCTCTCACACCACTTCCAGACCTAATGAAAAAACATGAGCTCTGTTAAACAGAAGGTGGAAAGAAAAGACAGCAGCAGATAAAATAAAAGAGAGATGGAGTGGATAGATTGAAAACAAAGCCACCGGTCGCTCTTAATGCCTGTTCCCGGTTCAAAGATAAGAAATTCATCTAATCAGCATTGGTGATATCATGCAGGGAATGGAGTACTGAAGGGGGAAAAGATGTTACAGAGAGCCAGAAAAGACAGAAAGACAAGGTGATGATGATAACCGTCAGAGCAAGGCTAGTATTGACAAGACTCATTCAACAATGCTGATGCATTCATATAGCCTGGGACGTTTCCCAATAGGCATGAAATCCCACTTGAAAACTGAATGGATGTATTGTGCTGTTATGTACCTTTTTGTATTGTGTTGACTAAATAGCCCACCCCATGGTGTGTTCTGTGTTTTGAAGTGGGAGAGGTGCCATGTTGAGTGATGGGGAATAATGCTGGACTGGAAGTCTGCTGTGTTTTGTTACTGTGTGTGTGGGGAGATGCGTTAAGTGAGCGAAGGAAAGCGCAAAGATGGGCTTCATTGAATCGGTGCACGTGCTCGTACGTGCGCGCGCACCTGATTATGATGATGAAGTCTCCCGACGGGACTCTCCCTGCTACAGTCCTACAGTAGTCTAATGAGAAGCTGTTTCCGTAGTTACCAGGTGTGTGTGAGCTGCCAGCTCATAATGCCCTGTGGTGAAGAACAAAGGATGGAGAGTGGAGGTGGATGGAGGGAGAGCGAGAGACAGGTTGGAGGTAAAGGCGAAGGAATTAAAGGGACGAAGAGCGCCAGGGAAATGAAACAACAAAATCTGATATCTGGTGTGAATCAATTTAGCTGTGTGTGTCCGTGTCGATGTCTCTGCTGGAGAGGGTGTGTGTGTGTGTGTGTGTTACCTATTGTGAGTAAAGACACTGAATCTTTTTAATAAGCTTGGGGACCTGAACAAGAATCCGTTCAAATCGATCTCAACTAAAGTGGTGAGAACGATGAGGTGGTGCCAAGCTGTTAGTATCTGGTCCGATCTTATCGAGCACCTTGCAAATAAAGTTGGCTTGTTGTAAATTAAAGAGGTTTTTATGCATCGACAGCTCGATAAGATCTTGCGTAAAAGAAATAGGACTTCCCTTTTCACCTCTAGGATGAATGTGAAATCTTCAGACTCGCAAATGTCTACATATCTGGGGTTTTCTGAATCCGCAAATGGTAAAAAAAGTTAGCGTTCATTGTGAGAATGAATATATTTTCTCACGTCTGTGTATTTGGTCAAATCTTCTCCCCAGTCTCCTAAAAACACCCAGTCTTTCATTCAGCCACATGCTTCTGCCTTTTTTCTTCCTTATTCTACACATCCATTCAAATCAAAGCAGCATGTAACACAATGAGCCTTGATGGAAGTTAAAATTGGGGCCGTCAATTTGGTGATTATATGTCATGATATTGATTTTTGTTCAACTGAAGGCCTAGCTGTATTAAAGACATGTGCCAGTTACAGTTAACTTGTATATTGCTACAGTATTAAGGAATGCATGTGTATATGGTTCATGTTTTCTGTATGTGCGGAAGCATTTGAGTGCATGTGCACCTGTGGCCTTAGAAGAAGAAAATATTATAAACTGTCATTTAAATCTTTTAACTATATTATTATCTATTAAGCTACAGATAACTGTCAGCAAATTTCCGAGAGTCCAAGATGAAAATGTACTTTAACGATGAATTGATCATCAAAATTGTTGCTGATGAGTTGTCTGTCGATTGACTAATTCATTATTTAGCAAAGACCATACCATATATATTATTCTAAAAGCAGACCAAATATGGTGAGGACCACTACAAAGAAGTTGTGAATACTTGTAAAAGTATACAATAATACATACATGATTTTAAATACATAAGTTTAAATAATCTTTTAAGAATCCCTCACACCTCAATACAGACATAAAAGAGTTAAACCTTAAACACTTAAAAAGTACTTATCTAGTTTCCAAGGCTGTGCATTGTGCAACTTGACATTTTTGCGAAGGTTATATTTTCCAGCATGGTTTTTGGTAAATAAATGCCACCTGAACTTCTGCTGATATATCTCAATAGAGAACAAAAAAGAGGGAGATGATGCAGTTGAGTGAAAGTGAGGAGAGCGGAGGAGAAGGTTAGAAAAAAAAGTCCTGCAGCTAGCACCTGTCCTGCACACTTTATCCACTGAAGAATTCAGCTGAAGCACGTGCGTTGTGTTCGTCTGTCCTTCCTTGGTACATCTGTGCATCTGCATTTTTCTGTCTCTGTGTGAAAAGCAATCTTCCGTTGCTCTCCATCTGGGTTATCAAACCTTTTTTAAAAGCCTTTCTCATTACTGCTGTTGTGTAACTCTGTGTGTGTCTCTTTTATTCCTGCCAGATCTGATCCACTGCACCAATGAGATGAATGTGAGCATTCCCCAGCTGGCGGACACGCTGTTTGAGCGCACGGCCAACTCTAGCTGGGTGGTGGTCTTCAAAGCCCTTATCACCACCCACCACCTCATGATGTACGGCAACGAGGTAGGAGGCTTACACACACACACACACACACACACACACACACACACACACACACACACACACACACATACACATACACATACATTCACACAAATGAAAACCCCTCCAGGGAAGTCAACGGAGGCTACATCAACAAGTTATAGCATTACTCAAGTCTGTCTCTCCCACACCTTCATAAATACAAACATGCATGCACATTTGGATCACTTATACATGTTCATATCAGCATTAGGATCAACAGTGGGGGAAGTGGAAGGGTGACTGGAATACAAACGGTGTGTGCAGCTATTGAGAAC
Organism: Sander lucioperca; assembly: GCF_008315115.2. Taxonomy (NCBI): domain Eukaryota; kingdom Metazoa; phylum Chordata; class Actinopteri; order Perciformes; family Percidae; genus Sander; species Sander lucioperca. The sequence goes on from NC_050189.1 coordinate 7,707,828, forward strand.
GTACACATTGGACACACAGAGTGAATAATAGAAATGGCTGTGGAGTGCGGAGAAATTAATTAGCTCAGTATGAGCTGGAGGCGAGATGGGGGACAAGGATGGAATCAAATGAATAATCAAATTAATTAACTTAATAAGAAAACATAGTTGAAAGCTGGAAGAATAACACAGTCCCTCCATGGATTTGCAGACTTTCAAACACAATAATTGGGAAATTAAAATTCAACCAATCTCCGCTATGTTTGGGAGAACTTTTGTATTTTATTAATTGTGATTTCTTTTGACCAGATGTTGTACTGTTTTTGCAGAAAGAGGTCTGATCAAGTCAGCACAATGTCTCAATTTATATGTGGCAGTGCAGTGCAGCTTTTGAAAGGGAGAGGAGAGATTAATATTAAGATTAAAGAGTTGTCGATTTATAAATTTCTAACAAGATGGAAATAGAGAATATTTTCTTCTTCAAATACACTATTGTAGCTTGCATTTACATTAATCCTCTAGTATGCAGTCTGTTAATAATTCAGAACGTAATTCCTTTAAAACCCAACTGATAGAACACGAAAAATTCACTTTGATATTCAGATGGACTGGTGCCATTTGGAGCTTACTACATACTGACTACTGACTATATTTAATGAAAACAGCAGTCCAAGGACAGTGTATTTGCTTTGTTATGATATATTTTCTTTAATCACACCATCAAATGTTTGATCCCTAGATTATGCAGTACTTTGTACGATATGCAGTATGCCTACTCTTATGTATATCCATTTTGTATCTATTAAGTGCCACCTTTATTTTCTGTGCAGAGTGTTAGGTGAGAAGATCGATACTACTCTGGTGTCTGAACGGTAAATAAGAAGCTACTAAGTTTTTATGAATTAAACAAAAAAGATATAACACGTTTTTTAATGAACTTTAGCGGTGAGGGCAGGTGGATTTTATAACCTTTGAACAGAGCCAGGCTAGCTGTTTCGCACTGTTTCCTGTCTTTGCTCTAAGCTAACCTGATACTGGCTGTAGCTTGAATTGTAGCTGTTTTACTGAAATGGCGAACTATTTCTTTAAAAAAATAAAAAAGCGACTCATTTTCTGCTGAATGTATCCATTATTGATAAATGTCTTTTGTAAAACTGGGATTTCCCTGTAACCAAAAGTGGGTAATTATGGGCTGGTGCACATTATACATTGTGTGCTAATACACATCTTACATGCAAAGACCTTCTTGTGCACAAGCACACACTCAGCAGTTAAACACTCAGAAACAGACACACCCTGCAGCACATTCCTTTCAATTTCCATTAAAATAGGGAAGCATTGCTTCCTTGTTTAGTCAGAATCACTTGTGTCGACATTACGCAACGCTTCCTTTAGTTGGTTCCTTGTTTATTACGTTAATCTAAACTTCCTCTGAAAAGATGAAGACTCCCGTGTGAGATCATGATACGAAACAAACCTCTAAACTCACTGACACCTAAACAGCAGCCTGGCTGATTTCACAGCTCCTAAAATAATATTTTAGGTGTAGAGAATTAGACCAAAATAAGATTTATGTTGGCGGTAGAGGTGCATAACTGACTAACACAAGCCAGGACCTCACATACAGTTCAGAGAGAGACATCAGGGCATCAGAAGACTCTGTGCTAGACGTTTTGCTCAAGCTGTGGAAATTCCCGCAACATTTTTTGATTAAACCAAATCATGCTAAGTAGGTCACTGCAGAGCAGCAGGAAGTGGTTAAGAGGTATTCCCAAGCTGTAGTCTGATTTATCCCTGAGTTGTCGCTGTCAGATTGAACCTTTTTGATGTTGATGTCTCAGCTAGAGTGACTTAACAATGATTGGAACACTATGCTAATCCCTGATTTCTGCATAGCATAAGAAGGGTTTGCAGAGATCATTTACAACCACTTTATTTCTGTAATGGTAGATTCTCATTCTTGTCAACGATAACTAAGTTAAGAGAGAGAGTGATCTTTCTTTTTATTAATATAGCTTTACATTACTGTCTTCCCATTTATTTTATTGTCTTTAATCCATTGTGAAGTGATATTGAAGTAACAGCATCTTTAGAACAGAAGCAATATTAATACCATTGTGTTTTCACTATGCCCTGTAGCAAGTAAAGCAAGTCGAGCTGTGGATATGAAATGTGAATGGTAATCTTGTTCCTCAAATTAATAAGCCATACTACACAAGTTATATTAAAGCATTAGAGTTAGTAATAATTCAAGTACAATGGACATGTAAAATGCAGTGTTCTATTGGCAGTATGCTGCTCTTTAGTGGAAGCTACTAATATAATGTACAGTCATTTAAAAGCCCTTATTCAAACCCACCTGCAGTGCATTACCGCACTGCATTCCTGCTTTAGCCCCACAGAGCGAGGCACCAGGCTGTAGTAGAGCAAGTGTGTGTACTCATCAGCCTGCATTCATCAGGCCTGTCATGCCGGGGGTGCTGACCGAGGCTCAGCGGCCAGGTGTCCCTGCTCCCTCTTGGCCGTCCCATCCATTATAGTCAGAGCTGAGAGAAATCTGGCTGTAAAATTAGAAACCACAGACCCACAGAACTGGGGTCAATAGACTGTACATTCCTTTTCAGATCAACACGCTGACTGGTTCAAGCTTGGCCGGCACACTGAAGATGGCCTTGTACAATGTCCAATAAATGCTCCCGATAGTAAAGAGCATTTACATCGAATAAAGTCAGACGGCTTTCTTGCGGCTTTTTGTGTGAAAAGAAATTGCCTTTTGTCACCTATTTTTGATTTTAAGGGTTACCACTGAGTGTTTGATGATGTTATGATGGATACAAGCATTAACATAGCCGACTTAGAAAGCTGATTTGTGTTACATATTAGATATTGGCCCACTTCTGATATGATGAAAGCTCCATCCTGAAAGGTTATTTTCTCGGTTCACCCTGCTTTAAAAAGCTGCTAAGCCTAAAGCAATTTCATTTGCGGGGGTTTCAGTGACAGTGTTCTAGTCTCCTCAGGACTCTGTGCTGTGCTTTCAGGGGCTTTTCTAAGAAGAATAAAGCTCAAGCTCAGGAAAAACTGCATGAATGCATGTTTTTTGGACGTAAAAATTAAGTTATTGTTGTTATTGTTATTATTACATCAACACAATATATTGGGTATTTGAGAAGCAAGAAGAGTACAGAAGAAAAGGAGGAAGAAGGAATCGAAGGTAGGAGGAAGGGAGAATCGAAGGAGATGTAGAAAGAAAAGAGGTAGGGAGGTTGAAAAGGAAATAAGGAAAAGAACAGGACGTTCGGAAGAAAAAGATAGGAGAATAAGGAGGGAAAGAATGAGATAGATAAGGAGGTAGAAAAAGTAAATAGGAGATAGAGAAGGAAAGAAGGAGATAAAGAGGGAATACAAGGAGTAAGAAGAGGAGGTAAAGAAGGGAAGAAGAGGTTGAAAGGAATGGGTTTTTTCAGTTCAAAGTGCTGGTATCGGTATCAGCCTTTAGTTTTTACCTTCAACATTCTAAATTTGAATACTCATTTCCATGAATACATAACATAACAGACATTCAATTGCAGCCATCTCAGGTTGACCAAGGGCAACAGGGATACGTACACTCTCACTGAGCAATTGTGGGATATGAATAAATAAATATTAATGGTATGACTGTTAGCAGTGTAGATTTATTATTGTTATTGCCATTTTAGTAGTCCAATGGCAATGAAAACGGCAAAATATGTAAGCTTGATAGACATCACACATGACCAAACTATAAAACATATAGTTTAGGTTGAGCTCAAAAGAGTATGTGGACTACAACTCGCTTTGAATTTACTGCAGGTCTGTGGCCAACAAGTGGAATGTGGATCAACAGACTGTAATATCTGAGCATATTCAAATTGAGTCTATTCATTTTAAGTTGGTCTGGATGTCAGCAAAATGCAGCCATTTAAAATGCATTTTATTCTGCTGTTCCCTGGTAATATATTTAGCCCTTGCTTTCAAATCCAATGTGGGAATTTACCATTCAGAGCAAATAGCAGGTGAATTAAGTTTTAATATCTCTTCTTTGCCTCAGCTGCCATATTTGTCAACGGGCTGGGATAGTGATTAGAGTAATAGCGCATTTTGTGTGTGTGCGTGTGTCTGTGTGTGGATAGTCGACAGACTGGTATTGGTACTCATTCAGTTCTTCATCTCAAGTTGTGTCCTTCCTGGCTCATTCCCCAGTGACACTCTGAATCTTATGAGCAATCAAGAGTCAGTCAATAACTTTGATCACAATTTCACTTTCGTGCTGGTACAAAGCCACTTTAAGAGTACATCTAAAAGAAACACCACTGCAGGATCTGGAGTTTGCATCGCATCGTGTCTACTCCTCTGTGATCGTCACCAAACTTTACAGAGTAATAAATAACATAAAGTTTAAATTTTGAAATAATCTACAAGCAGGGATGGGATGAGATCTTAGTCCGGACTCCTTATCTAGCCATTGTCTCAGTTGTTATTATGTATCAGCATGTGCCTCTGCTTCCAAGCCTTTGTATGATGAGGCCAATATGTACCAAAACATTCCTGCAGGAAACTCCAAACAATGGCTGGGTGAGCCATTTTACAGCCCCTCACCCACAGCCTCAGAACTCTCATCCCTCCCCTCTAGGGAGCTCCATCCCTGGACAGGGGAGCTCAGACTGCTGGGTCTCTCTCCTGGGAGTGTGTAATGCTTCCACCACTCAAGACCTAAACAAGGTTATATGAAGGTAGAGAGGAAGTGAGGATGCGTGATAAAAAGAGAGGTTAATTTGCTTGCAGAATTACGAGAACGGGGCAAAGATGTAGCGAATGATCGTACAAGATGTGAGTGTCCGAGTGAGAGGCAGAAAGGGGTCATATAGAAGTCAGTTAGTTTAAAAATCGATTTTTGAAAGGCTAAAAGCCCTTCTTCCAATGGGTGTTTGGACACATAATCCAGCTGAATTTATTATCTTTCCCAGCATTTCTTGCAACTGATTTTCCAATTCTGATTTAGTTATTTTTAATGTCATGAGATATTTTGCGCTAATGCCTTCTTTGGTTTGGTTTCTATTAAAGTGGCTATATGTAACTTTCAGTTTGTGTTGATTCTAGCGGCTGCTTTGGACAACAGTGGTAGTGTTTTACCACACCTGCTGTCTTAAAGGTCTTTTCTTTATGGTGCTTTATTACCCACTGTAGATTACTGAGTTAGCGTTACTGGGAGGTCATACAGTTGCGATGAATGTTTTGGTCAGAAAGAAAATCATTCATTTACAATAAGAGAATATGTTACAGATGCATCATTGCATCTCAAGTGTTGCTTACGGTAACTTAGCCTACTTTGGATGTATCGTGAGCTAAACCAGGTAACAACATTATCCCTGTCACTGTGTCACCAGCCAAAGTATTAGGAGTTTGTTGTAGCAACGAACGTAATAATAACATAGATTCATTTAGCGCATTTCATGAAACTCACGGACGCTTTACACAAGTACAGGGGGCAAGGTAAAAGAAAAAAGTAATAATAGTAGCCCAACACAAACACGGACTGAAAAGAAATAAAAACCGGGCGCTTAATGGAAGGGCGTAGTACCTGAGGGCCAAATCGAGGTGGGTTTGGAATCATTTACAATCCCGTAATTGTACTGTATCTGTTGAAAGCCCGACCTAGTGTGACTCGCGTTTTCGCCCGTCCTCTTTCACTTTCCCTTTTAGTTATTAGTTATTCTTGGTTCAATTTCCTTCTTTTCTGTGATTGTCTTGCCTCAGTATCAGCCATAACTACAACAGACAACTTCTAAAATAACATTAAAATACAATTAGGCCTAGCCTATATAACAAAATCTACTGTTACCTTTTACCCGTCTGGATACGCTAACACATGTTTTTCTGGTGTTCAGCCAAAATCTGTGACCCATCAGAATGTGTTACAGTAGCGCCGTCTACCTGCCGTAAATCATTCTGTGACTTCGCTGGAAAAATCGAACCACAGCAACGGCACTAATAAAAACTACGTAAAAATAGTGTTCTTTTCACTGTTAGTCTTGTTTGCTGAAAAGTTACATATAGTCACTTTAAGCTCTATTCACTGTATAACAGCTATAAACAAAATCCTAAAATAAAATAGGATGTCAAATCATATTTTCATAACTGGCATTAACTTTATTAAATTCTACATCCAATCACATTACTCAGTGAAGGCATGAACTATCAATAACTTGTCAACAAAAGGAATTCATGCAGTGTGTGCACATGTTTCTTATGTATCCAGGAAGAATTAATTTACCGTGGTACACATAAGCCAGATACTCAGTGGCTAACTTGTTGCAAACACTCGCAATTCTGTAATGTGACGAGGAGAAAAGTTTGAAATACCATAGTGACGTTCGACAAAAAATTAAAAAATCCTTTTAGTGAATAGAAACATCTTTCAAAAGTAGAAAAGTAGCCAACAAAGAAAGACAGACAGCTACAACTACTCCTACAACTCTACAAACGTCAAACTTCATGGAAATCCATCTAATAGTTGTCATGGTGGTGCTGGACAATAAGTGGAGGAATCACCAAATTCAGTAGGCCTCATCCTGTGGGGACCATGAATGTCTGCACACAATTTAATTTCCAATCCATGTAATAATTGTTGACATATTTCAGTCTCCACCAAAGTGCCGATATTGCCGTACCAAGAGCCATGTTGCTAGCATTGTCTAACTAGAAGAGTACTTGGAAAGCACAGACCTCTGCCAAGGCATGTTGCAATGTTATTGCAGTGTGAAGTTTCCCAGTCAAACTAATTTTTCCGATTATTCTTACACATGTGAATGCAGCACAAATGCCCTATCTTGCAATGTAAATGAAAATGATTTGTGTATCCACCTGTGATTCGGATCTGCTCCAAAATGTAATGGGATCTTCCTAGGCTCATGCCGCACTATTTCACCAGGTTTCATGGTAATCTGGCCAGTTGTTTCTTTTGTAATCCTGCTGATAAAACAAACAAACATCAACCAAACAAAATTCAAAACATCAAAAAAATACAGTACATAACCTCCTTGGGGGCGGTAATAAAAATGAATGTGCCTCTTCAGTACACCCAGTCTGATCTTTGAAATTGGTGTTTCCTGCACAGCTTTTATATTAGAAGTGCATTCTGATGTTTTGTCCTGAACTTGGATTTGTTCATGAGATTTATACCTGGTCTTAGTTATTCTAATGCTTTACAATTTAAAAAAAAAAAAAAAAACCTCCCAGTTTAATAGTGACTAATCTAGCTGTGTTTTGCAGTATGAACAATGACTTTCTCCCCTCAAATTTGGTTTTGTTTGAAAGAATTATTTATTCTTAAGAATAACTGCTTTTGCTAGTTGAACACTGCAGAAAAATGAACCACCTCCAACTCTAACCTGTCAGGCTTAAACATTATTTATTTTTATGATGAATAGCCTTTTTTACAGTAATAGCCCTCATAGTTTTCCCTCAGTGTACTGTGACTTCGAGGAATGTCACAGCACAAAGATTTGCCAGACCGCAAGGTACAGTATAAAAACACTGTGAAACCCTTTTCTGGGAGTTTTGTTTTGAAGGACGTCAAGTCCTCGGACATCCTTCCCATCATCCTTTATTTTTCAGTACTAGATAGTTGTAAGTGTCAGCGGGGGAAATTACAGTCTGATTGATTGCACCTAAGTGCACCCGGAATCAGAATACAGAGCTGTGACTCTGTACATCAAAACTGAACACAAGCATAGGACGGAGTACATTAAAAGAGGGAGGGAGAAGTGGTAGGGTGAAAGAAGGAGAAGATGGAGAGAGAGAATAGACAGAGTGTGAGAGTCATTAAGGACATGAGAGGAGACAGGGACGGTCTGGCGAGGACACCGGTGAAAGTGCTGATGGTAGCAGGACATGCCGCTTTCCTCGTGTGTGTGTGTGTGTGTGTGTGTGTGTGTGTGTGTGAAAGAGAGCGAGGGAGGGAACAGTAAGGTGTGTGTGTGAGACAACAACGTTTGTGTGTTTTTACGGCAGTGTAAAGTTGCGGTGTGAGTCTCCACCCCCAACCCACCTCGCCCGCCACCAGTGCCCCAGATAGCGAACAGCCCATTTGTTTCAGTGACGTCAGCGAAGCACTCTCATCACTACTCTCCCTCTGCCTCCTCTGGGAAAGCGAGGACACAGACAGAGGCAGAGATTTAAGCAAAGATAGGGTGTGTGAGATATTGTGAAAGACAGTTATTTGACTAGGCAAGAGAAGAAAGACAAACAGTTTAGGAAAAAGAGAACAAATGGGAAAATGTAAGACCAAGAGAAGAGAGGCTGTAAAGATCTGCTGACTCAAGCACTGTGTCAAAGGGAGTAGGGCAGGGATGGGGAAGATGTTGTGTGTGTGTGTGTGTGTGTGTGTGTGTGAGAGGTCACCCTGACTCTAATAGGGGTCACTTGTGATAATCTGAAGAGCCTGAATGCACACACGCACACACACGCACAAAGTCATCACACACAGGCTTCCTATCACCTCCTGGTGTGGCGATCATAAAGATGATTAGTGTCGAGGTGTGGGTGGGTGGGTGTGTGGGGTGACCCATGATGAGCTGACAACCTCACCACACACTTACTTATGCTCCTTCAGGCAGATAAACAAGTTTTTCCAACTCAAGTAAATTGGCTGCATCTGTGTGATCGTTAGATAAAAGGTGTGTGTGTGTGTGTGTGTGTGTGTGTGTGTGTGTGTGTGTGTGTGTGTGTGTGTGTGTGTGTGTGTGTGTGTGTGTGGCCGTCCTACTGGGCTTAGCAGTTCAGCCAACCAGAAACCTGCAGTGTTAAACTAGCTCAATACAGATTCTCCCAGCCAGGGATCTGATTTTGTTACTTTTTTTGTCTTCAGTACTGATTCTGATTTATTGATTTTGAAATATCTGCTGACCCCTCCTCAGAACAGTGATTGTCCAGTCATAGCTTAGCAACCATAACAAGGCACGGCACGGCCAGTCAAGCTTTGGATTTCTTCACATGTTGAGGTAGCGTCCATTGCGCTGTAGTAAGGGCGATTCAGCATTTAACGAGTTCGGAGGGTTGTTTATTTCTTTAGCCTTTACAAAACCCAAAATGCAAGGGCAAAATTGTATTGAATAGATCGTTAGCAATCGTTAGCATTTGGGGATAACTATCTTCCTACCAACCGTAGTAACCGAGCATTACTTCCAAGGACAAGGAGCACATTATTGACTAGAAGGGCACTTGGAGATTGCAGACTCTCACCAAGGCCATGACCTATCTCGCTATGTTAACGGAAGTCCATTTGCCCCATAATTCAGATCCGCTCCAAAATGTAATGGGTTCTTCCTTGGTCCATGCTACACCATTCCACCAAATGTCATGAAAAATGGGCCAGTAGTTTTTCCCATGATCCTGCTGACAGACAAACAAACCGAACTGAAAACATATCCTCCTTGGCAGAAGTAATGACTAGCCTACATTAGTTTGTAGGGTTACATATTATGAAGAAAAAAAAAAAGATAAGCCCCATTCACAACTAGCACATCCAGTGTGTTGTATTTCCCCCCCTCTGTGAGGAAGCTGGTCGTGAAAGCTGTAAGAGTTTAGGCTAATGTTAGCAGCTCTGTCCTGCTGCTTGCATTTGATACTCCTAACAACCACAGCCAACGTTGCCCAAGATAGCGTTACGTTTTCCAAATACATCAATTGTCAACCTAAAAGCCTTTTCTTTTGTAACGTTAAAACTGATAAACCGTTTGAAAATATGAACAAGTATGTAATCTAAGCAACCTGTTTCCATGACTTCTACATCGATCACGGACTGGTTACGATCCTGACTTTTACATGGGCTTCAGCATGCGTATATTAGCATAATATAATGTCTGTAGCCATCAAATATATAGTTAGGACTCGTTTTACAAGATAGTTGTTTTTTTTAAAGTCTGTCACTCGCTGAATTTGAATTTGAAGTCACAAACTCATGGATGTTACGTTAGCTTAATTACAGCTGCTAAAGTCTGCTAAATCTGAATAGATATGAGAAGCCGGCTTTTGTTTACTTCTAGAGCTGAATGTTCAACAGGCGAAGCAACAGTAACTAAGCAGGGGCGTGGCTTTTTGAACAGACAATTGAAAAATGTTCTCTCTTTTACATCATACTTTGCGAATAAAACTAAAATGTACCCAGTGAGATAGGGCTGATGTCTGATTTGCATTTGTACTGAAGGTAAGTGTGGTCACATTGTCTAAGAAATCCACAATGTATACTCATACCTCGCTGTACATGTGTTTTAGAGGGCAAACTGCAGTGCAGCAACTAATGTTCCATGAAATGGCGAAAACCCACTTTCCCACCCCTGTAAGTGTCCGGTCATGCATGCCAAGAAACCGAATAATACCTCTCTTAATTTCTTTTTTTGCTGTTATGAGATAATCTTGTTTTTACAGCGTCTCTTCTAATGTTTGCTCAGCAGTTGCACACTTTTACTTAAAAAGTACTGCCTCTGAGGAGTCGTTTTACTCCTTCCACTAGTCGCTCTTCAAGTGCCAGGTTTAATTAGCAGTACTGTAATTAGCTCTGCTGCTGCCACCCCTCGATACAATAGCACTTGAAACATTACAATTAGCTGTTTCACTGCATTTGATCTCAAGTTACAAATGATCTAGTAATATAAAACTAATTAATTTCCATGAACATAGCTCATCCCCAGATTATTTATCTTTCTGGATAATTAAAATATTTTATGAACAAATCTTGTAAAGATATACACACTTTACTACTCCTAATGTACTGTATGTTTACCAGGCATTCCAATGGATAATGACTCCATATCAGGTCAAACAGCTGAACATTATGGCACACCCATATGTACATAAGGTGACACTCATTATTTAGGAATGGGATTTCTGATTGGTTGATAAATATAGATGCAGGGGATAATAGAGAGCAAAGTAGGAGGAGAAGATGACTATTTTTTAGCACGGTAAATTACCATTTGAAAAGTTTCCTTT